>NW_028081111.1:1734116-1746255 GCF_014824575.4 Sturnira hondurensis
ATATCAATTAGAATTAGACAGGCATAAAAACAGAAGAAGCTGGTTAGCTATTACAAACTAAGCACTTAGAAACAACTACCAAGGAGTCAGAGTCCTCAGTATACAAAAAACATTTTAGACAGCAAGATAGATAGCTAAGTTAGATATTACAAAGGCTTATAGTGTATTTCCTAACCTCTGCTCGGTCTAAGCGTACCTGTTGCCTATGACAATTTCTGAGAACTTTAATAAACAATAAGACATTCAAACTGTATACATAGAACTATTTCAAATTGTCTGATTAATGGTTTTCCTGGTGAAAATAACTTTTGTTTAACATAACTGAAACTATGGGAACTTTCATACTTTTCCTGGTTACCTTTGTATTGATTTTTTCTGCTTAACTGATCATGCTGTACACCTGTAAATGTTAACCTATGCCAAAAATGAAAATATAAAAAATCAGCTTGTACTTGCAATAAACGGAACAGTGCTTCACCTGCCTTTGAGCTGTGTAGTTGCCTGTTACCCAGCACCGACGCCTACTCTCACCTGAGGACCCTTAGATGGGCTGCGGCTGGACCACGGCACTTTATCATAAATCAGTGTTGAACCTTATCAAAAGCTTTTTCCACGTCTATTGATATGACCATGTGATTTTTGTCTTTGCTTTTGTTTATTTGGTGTATTACATTTATTGATTTGCGTGTATTGAACCATCCTTGCATCCCTGGGATGAATCCCACTTGGTCGTGGTGTCGGATTTCTCTTCTATGTTTAAGAAAGGAAAGAAAACTCTGCTCCCCCATCTGTCCTACCTAAAGCCCTAGGCCAGCTGGGTCCCTCAATTTGCTCCCCAACACTTGTCAGGTACCACAGCAGGGCTCTCCCCGGGACCCTTGGTGAAGGCAGCTGCCCTCCTGTTACAAATTAACTCTTTAAAGACAATGCACCTAGTATTTTTTATCTTTTTAAAGATGTATTTATTTCATTGTTAGAGAGAGGGAAAAGGAGGGAGAAAGAAAGGGAGAAAAACATCAATGTGAGAGGGAAACATCTGTCGATTGCTTCTCGCATGCTCCCAAACAAGGATCTGGCCCACAACCCAGACATGTGCCCTAACCAGGAATCAAACAGGACCCACCTTTCGGTTTGCAGGCCAGTGCTCAACCCACTGAGCCACACCAGGCAGGGCTTGAACTTAGTTTATTACCCTATAGGTGTGTCCAATATGCAGGCCGCATGAGGCCCAGAATGGCTATGATTGCAGCCCAACACAAAATTGTAAGTTTCCTTAAAACCTTTTCTTTGCTCATCAGTTTTTGTTAGTGTTTGTGTATTTAATGTGTGGTGCAAGAAAATGAATTATCCTCACTAAGTCTCCTGTAAAAGGATAAAGTCAGTCCCATTTGCTACTGTGGCACTGTCTGCCTAGCAGGCCTGTGCCCTTGTTAAACATGGCTGCTATTTTACTCTTCTGAGCTTTTGTGCCAGGTTTGGAAATTACTGGGAAGCAAGAGCAGAGCTAACCACTCCCTATAGCCACAGGCGGAAAATAACATTGGAATAAACTGGAGCCTCCATGTTACAATGCCCCAATATCCCAGGGGCCACACAACAGCAACCCCCCCACCCTTTTTAAAAGTCAATTATAATCCCTTAAAAGTTCAAAGCCCCGCCCTTCAGTGCTGATGTGTCTCTTCACACCATGCCACTCTCCTTTCTTGGAGAGTCAATGAGAACTTTACTCTCTACACTTTCTTCTCCTTGTGAATTCTTTCAAAGTCGGTGTCACCGACCACCCTAACATTTTGGTGGCTCATACGAGGACATTCTCTACTTCTCTCTCTCTCCTCCAGCCTCCTGAGACTTGAGACTAGGGGAGCGGTGGGCAGCAGGAGCTTGACCCAGGCTAACCCCCTAACCCTGTTTCTGTGAGATTCAGAGAGAGGATTCTAAACCTTCTCCATCTCTCTGGACTCTGGACTCTGGACAGCCTCCTCCTCACTCGTCTTCACAGCCAGCAATCAGTCAGTCTCTCTGAATCTGAGGATGAATATCCTATAAAAAGTGACAGTTTATCCCCTCATCTTGTCGTAAACCACAGTACTGGGTCTCTCAGTTTCTCAGAGTTTCAGCTAGCAGGGACACCTCCAACCATTTCCCTGCTGTTTGCTCTCAGGGCCCAGGGAGGCCTGGCTCTGAGACGGAACCTTGTGTTTGGTCTGCCCTCAGGCTCGAGGACGCTCAGCTCTGGCTACAGACCTCTAGGTCATTTGAGTTGGGGACACCCTCCCCAAACCTCCCCCCCACCTTGGTTGTTCTTGTCCCTGAGATATCCTTTCCTTTTCACCATGGACAATACTTTCCCGCCCAAGTACTCCCCATTGGGTTGTCTAATTAAGAACTTGAAGGCCTGGCCTCAATACAAACTGGGTGATTAGGAAGTCTGGCCCATGAACGGATCTTTTAACTATAATACTACCCTCCAACTCGACCTTTACTGTCACCATCTAAATCCCCTCCTTAGGTTTAGTTTTTGAGGGGGAACAAGATTTTAACCTTCAGCTGGGAGTCCAGGCCTCTTTCTCCTAACCATGCTTTTTCATTCAAATTTGCTTCTCTCTACTACCCCCCACCCCCATATTTGTTTCCAGCTGAGCAGTACTCTACCCCCTTAAGGCCATGTTCTTTAATCAATATTACCCAGCAGAGATGATGCTATTTCTCGCCTGCCCTAGCGCATTCAACTGCACATTCAAGTACTGCATTCAACTCCTATTTGGGATTAGGCTTGGCTCCCCTTGGCCCACTTGAGTAAAACAAGTGTAGAAAGAGAGAGAAATTCTCACCACCTTCCTCCTCCAGACTGTAAAATACTCTGTTCTCTTCCTGGAGACCTGGGATCTACTAAATCCTGGGGAAAATTGGGCCTGCATCTCAATGCAGAGAAAAAAGTGGCATTTTAAACTGAAGCCACTTTTCCTCCCCTTTGCCTGATGAAACCGAAGTCCCACTAGGAGAAGCTTGCTTTTCTTTCCCTATTTTTTCAAAGTGCAAACACTTTGTTTTCTTCAAGAACTCTTGTCTAGGACATCTTTTAAAATACAAATTTGGGGGAGATAATTATTATCAAGTAGGGGAAAACCTTAGCTATATCTGAACAAATCAGTTTAATTTATTTCAGCCATTCCTTTCTAAATCAGTAAATTCTGATAAAAGATATTGAACATCTAGGTGTTTTGAAATAAAACATGAAATACCGAAACACAGATTGCTAGACCTGCTTTCGACTTTCCATTACAAAGAGGCTACGGAGCAGACTTGGAGCTGTGGATGAGTGTCTGGTGCTGTATCGGAGATGCGGTCCTGAAAGTGAGAGTGTTTGCCAGTAGAGGAGCGTGTTTGTAACAACCACGAGATGTGTTCACAAGTCAGTCTAGGGAAAGCCATTGCTTACTTTTTAATCATGTGAGATTGAGGCTTCCAAAAGTTAAGTTCAAATTAGGTTGGAAAGAAATTTTATGGTATTAATAATAGAAGGCATAAGGCATGGAGAAGCAATTTTGAAAGACAGGAATTAAAAACGAGTTGTTCTGAAAATGGTTATTTCTAAAGGGATAAGAAAGTTTGTGAAAGTTGCAGGAAGGTTTGTGAAGATTGTGAAAGTTTTAAATTTGTGAAACAAAGAAAGCTCAGGCTCCAGTACCCCTTCTTCTGAAAGGTTTTTTCAGGCTCTGCTGAGGAAAAAATGCCAATCAGCCGCAAAGTTAGGCAATGTATAGAGCTTTATTGGGGTATGTGCATCCGGGCAAGGTTCCCCAGCCCACAGAGTGGGGCCGAGGAAGTCGCACCCCCGCAGGGAATATGGCGGGGTTTTATTTGATTGGCTGTCTTCGTGGGAGCTGGGGATTGGTCCCCCTTGAACAAATAGGCAATATATCATTGGTGGTTCTCCCTGGGCTCAGGTTGCTATGCAGATAAAGCCCGGCGTTTGGACTCTCTGATTTGACGTCAGCTGTCTTTTCCAGGTTGTAGTTCAGCCGCCATTTTGCCCTACCCCACCCATCCTAAGATCTTTCACCTAATTTCTCCCTGGTGACATTCATTGATCACTCTGGTGGCACCTGAAGTGATTTCCATTACACTTTCTCTTGCCCTCCTCAGTGTGGGGAAACCAACCTGTGAGCTGTGGAATAAATCCTTCATCAAGATGCATTTTGTCAGTGCTGAGATAGAAGGTAAGGACATGGAATCACCCTACACAACTAGGACATGGGGTCCAGTGAATCAGGAAATGATCACCCCTGACATCCGAAGGGACCCATTTCCTTCCCCTTTGTTTGGTGTTCTGGTCATTGGTAAGGCCACCCTCAGGGCATGGGGTAAATACATCCACAGGCAGGTTGAGCCTGTGGAATTGAGCCCCCTGTTTGAGTGGGGTAAATCCATTCCCACAGCATCTGGCTGATGCTCTCATCATTGGGAACATCACCCTCAGGCAGAGGATAAACACATCCATCTCTTTCTATTTCTCTGCTGGTGTGAAGTGTAACTCCCAGTCCTCCTTCTGGAGCATACCAGGTTTCTGACCATTCAGGGGCCAAAGCAGTCCTGCCCAGGCTCTTCCGTGCTGCTAGACTCTTTGGAGCTGAGACTATTACCACCACTCATTAACGGTCCTTAAAGCTTTTACTTAGTATTTATTGCTTGGTATTTAGGACCTTCCATCCCTTTCTCAGTCTTCTTGAAAGTTGTCAAAAGCAAATAAAAGAAATCTTGTACTTTTTTTTTACAAAAGTTAGTAATTCTAATTATGTGTAGGTCTTTATGTGTTTAGTCTTAATGCATGTAGCCTTTATGTGATGTGTATTTGTGTGTTACATGTGCATTTTCTGCCTCCATATGGCATAATTAGGGTATAATGCTTTAGTGGTCTAAGGAATTAAATACTAACATAAGTTAAACAGGATCCTGTGGTTTGGACAAAATATTTGATATTGAAACTGGTTTTAGGTTTGATTAATGTCTTTTAGGGTTATTACCAAAATGTGTTGCTTTACAAAAAGTTTATGTTATAATCTTTTGACTAAATATGACTACCTTCCCAAAGTTTAAATTTTAAAAACTGGTAAATAACTTTGAGTTATTCCAATGGGCCCCTGGAATACTTCAAGGATTTGTTTTCTCCTCACAAAAGAAGAAGTTTTAGAACTAATTAGGCCAATATAATATGCTCAAAATTACATGGGAAGCTTTGCCAAACAGAATAATAATAACTTTTATTTGCATGTTGGGGACTGTCCTGCCTGGTTTCAGGACTTGCAACCGTTTAAGGCTGAGTGTGCGACCTGCAGAATGCAAGCCACTGAGGAGACAAGGTTTGTCTCTGGCAGCAGATGTTGCCCCTGCTTCATCTCCCTGCTCCCAAAGTGTGGTCAATGGTCAGAGACAGGTGAGACCCCTCAGAGGAGGGGCAACCTAGGCCAGACACGATCACTCCCAAGTAGGAGGCCCTCATGGAAGGACTGGGGGACTGCAACAAAGAGGGAGTGATGGACCCCCCCCACCTCTGGCTATGATGAAGCCCGAGTCCCCATGTCCTCTGGGAGAATTGCTTCCTGGCTCTAATCCACTTAAGCCTAATAACCTATAATGGGGAAGGCAGTGCAAGCCTTGAGCTGAGAATGGTGGGCTCCCTGGGTAATTAGGCCTGAGAAGGAATATGTGAAACCCTGTGAGATGTGCTTTGTTTAAGAATGCTTTTAGTTAGATAATAAGGGCCCGAGCAGAAGAAGAGTTTATGTTCCCAAAGTTCTGTAGCCTTTTAGCTGACAGGCCCTGATTTAGAAGAAACCCTAATGGTTCTTTGTATACAATCTACTGTTTAGTGCTTGACAGTGATTAATAAGCTATACCTGAATTCCTGTGCAAAAATCCCAATAAAAGCCTGACTGGTCAAGGGTCAGGGCGCTCTCTCTTCCTGGGAAAGAGAATTGCCCAGCTGCTCCAAGACACTCTCCCCTTGAGAGGGTGGCGAGGCCCTTCTGAGTCTCTCCCTCCTTGAGGGAATAGCCTTGCCGGCCCTTTTCCTCCACAGGACTCGGTAGTCCATGTGAATTTGTCTCATGTCTCATCCATGACACCTCGGGCACTGCTTGTCATTGCACCCATCATTTGCATACATATATTTTTATCAAAATAGATTTCCTAGAAATTTCAGCCTACCCCAGGGGAGAATTTGCAAAGATTTAAAATCAAACAGGAAACTCTTAGGGGTAACAGGTGTCCTGTCAGTGACGCTAGACAAGTCAAGAGTGATGTTCCCTTTGGGGACATCAAGCAGTGGTGTTCTGGGTGTTTGTAATCCACACATTGGAATTTGTGAATTGTTTCCAATGCTTAATGCACACTTCTGGTAAGTCCTGTACAGTGTTTTAAACCTTGCATATTCTTAGGTCTTTAAAATATATATATATATATATTGATTATACCATTACAGTTGTTCTATTCCCCGCCTTCATTCCCCTCCACCCACACACTCCCTCCCCCACCATTCTCCCGCTCTTAGTTTATAACCACGCGTCTCAAGTTCTTTAGATTCTATATTTCCCCTACTATTCTTGCCCTCCCCCTATCTATTTTCTACCTACTGTCTATGCTATTTTCTGTACCTTCTCCCCCCTTCTCCTCCTCCCACTCCCCTGTTGCTAACCCTCCATGTGTTCTTCATTTCTATGGTTCCACTCCTGATCTAGCTGTCCTCTTGGTTTGCTTTTGTTTTAGGTGTGGTTGTTAATAACTGTGAGTTTGCTGTCCTTTCACTGTTAATATTTTTCATCTTCTTTTTCTTATATAAGTCCCTTTAGCATTTCATATAATAAGGGCTTGGTGATGATGAACTCCTTGAACTTGACCTTATCTGAGAAGCACTTTATCTGTCCTTCCATTCTAAATGAAAGTTTTGCTGGATAAAGCAATCTTGGCTGTAGGTCTTTGGATTTCATGACTTGGAATACTTCTTTCCAGCCCCTTCTTGCCTGTAAGGTCTCTTTTGAGAAATCCGCTGACAGTCTGATGGGTACTCCTTTGTAGGTGACTGTCCCCTTATCCCTTGCTGCTTCTAGGATTCTCTCCTTCATTTTAGTCTTGGCTAATGTAATTATGATGTGCCTTGGTGTGTTCCTTCTTGGGTCCAACTTGTTTGGCACTCTCTGAGCTTCCTGGATTTCCTGGAAGTCCATTTCCTTTGCCAGACTGGGGAAGTTCTCCTTTATTATTTGTTCAAATAAGTGTTCCACTCGTGGCTGTTTCTTTCCCCCTTCTGGTACCCCTATAATCCTGATGTTGGAACGTTTAAAGATGTCCTAGAGGTTCCTAAGCCTCTCCTCATTTTTTTGAATACTCATTTCTTCATTCCTTTCTGGTTGGATGTTTCGTTCTTCCTTCTGGTCCACTCCATTGATTTGAGTCCCAGTTTCCTTTCCATCACTATTGGTTTCCTGTGCATCTCCCTTCATTTCAATTAGTTTAGCCTTCATATGTTCCTCTAATTTGTGACTATAATCTACCAGTTCTGTGAGCATCCTGATCACCAGTGTCTTGAACTGTGCATCTGAGAGACTGGCAATCTCTTGGTCACTTAGAGTTATTGGCTCTGGGACTTTGAGTTCTTCTTGCGCCATCTTTTGGGCTGTTCGTGCCTGTTATGTATCAGGATCAGAGCCCTAGGTGTTCACCAGAGCAGGGCAACTCAGTCTCTGGGTTGTGATGCTGTATGTGGGGGCGCGGTCAAAGAGGAGCAATGGCGTCCCATCTGCCACCTCCCGCTGCTGCTGCCGCCGCAGGTGCCGCAGCTGCCACGGACACCTGGGCCCGCAAGTTTCATCCCACTACACACAAGTGTGCCACTGCTGTCAGCCCTCCACCACTGGGTTCGCCCGCTGGGGCCTGCGCAGTCTGTCTCACGGTGCGCGAATGTGCGACCACGGTCAGTCTGCCCCACACCCTGACTGGTTCTGGGCTGCCTGCGCGCCTGGGTCAGGGGATCTTTCCTGCCCGACCCTGCTCCACTGCTGGCTCTGCCCCTCTTACCGTCCCTGTAGAACAGTTCGTTGTTGTCGGACTTCTGTGTAGTTCAATTTTCTGTTCTTTGGCTGTGTCTTTGTTCTCCAAACCTTTGTTGTATTCAAACTTGGTTGTGGGAGAAGGCACAGTGTTTCCACCTATGCCTCCATCTTGGCGGAAGTCCCTCTTAGGTCTTTATATATATTAATATTGCATGTTAATCTAAAAAATGAGCTTTATATTATCCTTTTATTTCATTTCAGAGTAATCATTACTTATCAGGAAATTGTTATCCTCAAATATTATACTTTACAAAAAAGCAAGTACTTTATCAATTACATTTTAATCAAATTTATAACCATGTGAATTTGGTAATTTATAAACAGTCACTGTTTTATTCTAATGCATTTGCAAATGTATCTTTAAACAGCTTTATGAAAAAGACTCTAATTTACTCTACATGACAGGTATCTAAGTAGGTCACATCTTTGAAGTAAATAAAGATTTAAATAACCATTAGAATAACTAAATTCATGGAAATGCTGGTAAATAATCAAGGCAAACAATATTGGCCCTGGCTGATGTAGCTCAGTGGATTGAGCACAGGCCTTACAACCCAAAGGCTGCCGGTTCGTTTCCCAGTCAGGGAACATACCTTGGTTACAGACCAGGCCCTCACTTGGGGGTGTGCAAGAGGCAACTGCACATTGATGTTTCTCTCCCTCTTTCTTCTTCCCCTCTCTATAAAAATACATTTATAAATTTATTTTTAAAATAAATTTATTCTTTTAAAAAATTTTAAAGAAATAATATTGGTTATATGGGACTAAATGAACTACAGATAATTTGTTATTCTCATGACTTTGTTCAAAATATTGCTAATTTTAAATATTGCATCTCTAGCCTGCTCTGTACCTGCTTTGCCAGATCCTAGGAGTTCCAGCCAAGATGGAGGCATAGGTAGAAACCCTTCGCTTCCTCCCACAACCAAAAGGAGGATAACAACAATCTAAAGACAATAAACAAAAGTGCCAGAAAAATCAAACTGCATGGAACGCCAACAATCAAGGAATTAAAGAAACAGTTGACCAGACCAACCACACCAGTAAGATGGTTGGATAGAAAGACCCTGTGGTGAGATGGTGGACTGTGTGCGCAGGGCTAACTGAATGGGAAACTGAGACTCTGAGCTGACTGTGAACTACAGCAGGGGTTGCTGTGGAAAAGGTACAGGAAAACTCCCAGTCTCACATGAGAGTCTGTGGAAAGTGGGGCTAGAGCTGAACAGGTGAGCTGCATTGTCTCCTCTCTGGCCCCTCCCCCACAGACAGCTCCACAGCACAGCAAGGACGGTTGCCCTGCCTTGGTGAATACCTAAGGCCCGGCTCCCTACAACTTAACAGGTGTGCCAAGACAAAGAAATACGGCCCAAATGAAAGAACAGAGCAAAACTACAGAAAGGAGTTAGCCAGCCTATCTGATGAAGAGTTCAAAGCCCTGATAATCAAAATGCTCACAAAACTGATTAAGTGTGGTCGCAAAATGAAAGAACAAATACAAGATACCCAAAGTGAAAGAAAGCAAAATATTTAGGGAATCAACAGTGACAGGAAGGAAATCAGGACTCAAATAAATGATTAGAAACAAAAGGAAGAAATAAACATCCAACTGGGACAGAATGAAGAAACAAGAATTCAAAAAAATGAAGAGAAGCTTGGGAACCTCTGGGACAACTTTAAATCTTCCAATATCCAATTTCTAGGGGTGCCAGGAGGAGAAGAACAAGAGCAAGAAATTGAAAACTTATTTGAACAAATAATGAAGGAAAACATTCCCCAATTTGGTGAAGGAAATAGACTTCCAGGAAGTCCAGGAAGCTCAGAAAGTCCCAAAGAAGTTGTACCCAAAGAGGAACAAGCCAAAACACCAATCCCAAAGAACCTATGCACCCCAATGTTCATAGCAGCACAATTTACAATAGCCAAGAGTTGGAATCAACCTAGGTGCCTGTCAGTAAATGAATGGATCAAAAAACTATGGTACATATACACAATGGAATTCTATGCAGCAGAAAGAAAGAAAGAAGGAGCTCCTACCTTTTGCAACAGCATGGATGGAACTGGAAAGCATTACGCTGAGTGAAATAAGCCAGGTGTTGAAGGACAAATACCATATGATCTCACCTGTAACAGGAATCTAAACAACAAAACAAGCAAAATATAACCAAAGACACTGAAATAGAGGACAGGAGGACAATGACCAGAGGGGAGAGGGGAGGAGATTTCAGGGGAAATAGGGGAGGGATTTAGAGGAACAAATATAAAGGATACGTGGACAACAACTAAGAAGGGTGGAAATGGGAGGGAGGGGGGAGCACGGGGGGATGGGAGTAATAGACAGAAAACTGTACTTGAAAAGTAAATAAATAAATAAAATGAACATGCCAAGGCACATTATCATTAAGTTACCCAAGATTAAAGACAAAGAGTATCTTAAAAGCAGCAAGAGGAAAAGAGACAGTTACCTACAAAGGAATGCCCATAGACTATCAGTTGATTTCTCCAAAGAAACCTTGTAGGCAAGAAGGGTCTGGAAAGAAGTATTTGAAGTCATGAAAGGCAAGGACCTACATCCAAGATTACTCTATCCAGCAAAGCTATCATTTAGAATGGTGGAGCAGATAAAGTGCTTCCCAGATAAGGTCAAGTTAAAGGAGTTCATCATCACCAAGCCCTTATTATATGAAATGTTAAAGTGACTTATCTAAGAAATTGAAGACCAAAAACTATGAACAGTAAAATGACAACAAACTCACAAATATCAACAAATGAACCTAGAAAAAAAGAAAAACAATGAAAACAAAAACTAAGTAACCTAGAACAGGAACAGAATCAGAAAATGGACATCAGGGACTTCCGCCAAGATGGAGGCATAGGTGGAAACACTGTGCCTTCTCCCACAACCAAGTTTGAACACAACAAAGGTTTGGAGAGCTAGGACACACCCAAAGACCAGAAAACGGAATTATACGGAAGTCCAGTCCGACAACTACGAACTGTTCTACAGGGATGGTAAGAGAGGCGGAGCCAGCAGCGGAGCTGGGTTGGGCAGGACAGATCCCCCGACCTAGGCACGCAGGGAGCCCGGAACCAGTCGGGATGTGGGGCAGACTGACCACAGTCGCACATTTGTGCACAGTGAGACGGACCACACAGGCCCCAAGGGGCAAACCCAGTGGTGGAGGGCTGACGGCAGTGGCACACTCATGTGCAGTGGAACAAAACGCGTGGGCCTGGTGACGGTGGTGGCTGCGGCACCGGGGCCATGGCGGCAGGCGGAAGACAGGAAGCTATTGTCCCTCTTTGACCCCGCCCCCACATACAACATCACAACCCAGAGACTGAGTTGCCCTGTTCTAGTGAACACTTTAGGGCTCTGATGCTGCTACGGAACAGGCACAAACAGCCCAAAAGATGGTGCAAGAAGAACTCAAAGTCCCAGAACCAATAACTCTAAGTGACCAAGAGATTGCCAGCCTCTCAGAAGCACAATTCAAGATACTACTTATCAGGATGCTCACAGAACTGGTAGATTATAGTCACAAATTAGAGGAACATATGAAGGCTAAACTAATTGAAATGAAGGGAGATGCACAGGAAACCAATAGTAATGGAAAGGAAACTGGGACTCAAATCAATGGAGTGGACCAGAAGGAAGAACGAAACATCCAACCAGAAAGGAATGAAGAAATGAGAATTCAAAAAAATGAGGAGAGGCTTAGGAACCTCTAGGACATCTTTAAACGTTCCAACATCTGGATTATAGGAGTACCAGAAGGGGGAAAGAAACAGCCATGAGTGGAAAACATATTTGAACAAATAATAAAGGAGAACTTCCCCAGTCTGGCAAAGGAAATGGACTTCCAGGAAATCCAGGAAGCTCAGAGAGTCCCAAAGAAGTTGGACCCAAGAAGGAACACACCAAGGCACATCATAATTACATTAGCCAAGATTAAAATGAAGGAGAGAATCCTAGAAGCAGCAAGAGATAAGGGGACAGTCACCTACAAAGGAGTACCCATCAGACTGTCAGC
>NW_028081112.1:0-1984 GCF_014824575.4 Sturnira hondurensis
ACAACAAAACAAACAAAAACACATTTAGAACTGGAAGCATTCGATGTTTTTCAAGGGCCTGTGGTAGCATGAGGCCCAGAGTATATCCAGAGAATTTTGCACCTAGAAGCATTGTAGCCTACAGATAAGTAATTTACAGAAAGAGAGAGATGAGTGGTTTGTACAAGTTGCATATGATATGAAGTTTTGGAAAGAAAAAAAAAGACGAGTAATATTACCCTTATTGTTGTAACTCTTAATAAAAACTTTAGCAACAATTCACATCACTTAGTGAAGATTTAGTGTGAGATCTTCGTTTTGATGCAACACCCTATTAAGAATGACCATAGGTGTTCTAATGTTTTTCAGCTGAAAGGAGATTTTGCAGGAGAACACCAATTCATCTATCATATTTATTATAAATATTGACTCAATTATGTCAGACAATGTTGAAGAATACAATTTATTCTTATAATTAAAGTTCTAATCAACCGATTTTCTTTGAATTTTGTTTCATTAATGGGATGTATTGGTAGCTAATCGAACTAGTCAACTCTTTTCCTTTAAATGTAAACGCGCGCGGCTCTCTCATCATCACGGCGTTTAGGGGACGCTCCCCCTCCTTCACACGTCAGTCCTGCGCTCTTAGCTCAGAGCAGTCTCTGAGGAGCAACGTTCATTTTTACTTCAACCTTTCGTCCATGTTGCGTCTTGCAATTTTAATTATTTTATTACTACTTAAAATGATCCTTTTTAAGAATGAAACTTTGTTTTCCAACTCACTCAGTACCCTTTAGGAGCTACTGAGGTGAAGAACTGCGACCTAAGCTGAGGCCAGTGTGACACAGTCAGACAAGTTTCCATCTTCCTTCCTTGTTGGAACGATCGGGGTATAATCGCACGGTGGAGTGTCAAATATCTGTCAAAGGAAGAAGGCTGTTTTTAACGCTGCTTTGGAATAATTTGGAGGTTACATTAAGTGATAAAAAGCACGGAAGAAAGAAGTATAAATACATGACACTTGACTTATGATAGGAAAGAATACATATGCACAGATGCTTGTTTTACTTAAAAAATAAAAACAAGTAGAGCAAAATGACTACTGGAGATGATAGAGAAAACAGAATAGACACAGAAGCTAAATTCTTGATATATACCTTATTTGTAGTTTTCACTTTGGAATTAAATATTTTGTATAAATAATTAAATGTAAAAACGTTGAATAAAATCAAAACAAGATAAACAACAATGAGTAGCAAATTCTGGCATAAGACCACAAATATACATATATGTGAATTTATAAATATAATTATGATATGTAAATATTTATATATATAATTCATCTATATGGTTGACCACTCATATACATATATTAAAGTACACAAGTCAAATAGGTGTACAAGATTAAATAAGTATACAAGTGTGTTAATGTAGATAGGAGCCAAGATTTTCAGTGTAAAAGAAACGCATGTAAAGAAAACAATATTTTTTAATTAAGTAAAAATCCAGTAATTCTAAATTTGATTAGGAGTGTCAGTAGCAACTCAAGATCCAGTATATACACACATATTTATAGATACCCCAATCAAAAAAGTCTTAAAAAAAAAAAAGCTGGCTTTCAACTCACTTCCAAGGATGTGTTTTATATGTTCAATTTTGAAAGCACATGTTTTTAAAGATTATTGATGATACCATTTGTAATGACAAAAGTTAAGATAATAGCAACTGTCCAATAGTAGAGCACCTGTTGAAAACAACAGCAGCGATGCCGGTGACAGAAACATAGCACATCTATGTAAGTTGTTCTAAACAAGGGAAGATCTTTCTTCTTGGGGGCATTTGACACTTTTAGGAGACATGTTTCATTGTCACAACACACGGCAAAGGGTTACCCCTTGTGTCTAGTCATCACGGGCTGTTTTTAGAAAACCCCTCATAATAAAGTGAAGTGGTACAAAATACCAACAATAGTGCTGAGGTGGAAACCATGGTGTACATGGAGTAC
>NW_028081113.1:0-930 GCF_014824575.4 Sturnira hondurensis
GTCCCCTGGGGACATCTTCAACACCGCTGACACACAGTGAAAACAAGAACCCGGCGCAGGCAAGTGCCGTGTGTGGGACCACAGGCCCAGCTCCCCTGTCCCCAGTGTGTGCGCTGCGGCTGTGGGTGCGGTGCCGTCACTGTGAACGAGCTCTCTCGTGAGGCCCCGTCACAGCCACCACTCCTACCCTTTCCTGACTCTGACTGTGGCTGCTGGGTTCTCCAGCTCTTCAATTTTGTCATTCTGAGAATATTACATAGCATGGGATCAGAAGTCTGAAACCTTTTGGGATTGACTTATTTCACTTAATAGAATGCCCTTAAAATCCATCCAAAGTGTTGTATCGTCTAAGGTGCTGATGTGGTGAGTTACACTGGTTGACATTTGATTATTAAGCCTGCAATCCAGGGGTAAGCCACACATGGTAGGTACGTATGACCCTTGAATACATGGTTAGATTCAACCTGCTGAAACTTTATTTATAAATCTTGATCTATGCTCATGAGAGATGATGGATCTATAGATTTCCCCCCATAACTTGCAATGATCTTGTCTGGTTTTAGTATAAGGGCACTGCTGGATGTGTGGAATGAATTCTACAGTATTTCTTCCTTTTAATTCTTTGGGCAGACACAGCAGGTGCTCAATGATTACTCCATGGGTGATTGGGAGGATGTGAAATGGACTAACACGGGATGCAAGCAGAGTTCTGGCTGGGAAAAAGCATAATTTAAAGAACACGTCATGAGCCGAGGCCACGTCATTGATGAGAAGCAGCCTGACTTACATTGGCTGCCCCTCATCTTCACTGGATGCTGAGGTGGAGATCTCTGTCCCTGTTTGACTGGCGAGGAGCCCATGAGGCTGTTACTGGTCATAGGTCTTTGGTGCACAGAGTTAGTGCAAACTAAATGCACTGTCAGTCGTCTT
>NW_028081114.1:0-585 GCF_014824575.4 Sturnira hondurensis
TAATTCAACACAGATAAGTCTAAAAGTTTTCAGCATAATTACTCTGTTAGTTCTTGTTTTACTTGCCATAGAGGGTAGCTCAATCCACACACACACACACACACACACTCACTCACTCACTCACTCACTCACTCACTCACTCACACATGCACCGGGAGCTGCTCTCCAGGCCCTGCAGAGCCCCCGGCTGTGAGTCAGGGCTCTCTCACGCTGGCTCTGAAGATCCCGGAGAAGGAAGAGCGGTGAGCCTGCGCCGGCTCCCTCCTGGTCCTCATGTGCCCGTCCTTTGCACTGACGCTGCGTGCCAGTGCTCGCCCCGGGAACACTCCGTTGCTCGGCTCACGGAACTCTCCGAGCTCGGGTTAAGAGATGTTTCTATTACAGGGACGCCTGTGGCTATATTGGCCCACCCAGCTCATCCAGAGGTGTACCCACCCTTCATTTGATCAGTGTCAATGTCCCTTCTGACATCGCTGGTCCCCTAGTCACGGGTTTGGGGAATCAGGGTGTGGGCCCTTTGTGAGGGGTGTTACTGTGTCCACACAACACGGGTATCCCCAAAACTCCCACCCAGCCTCTGACTCA
>NW_028081115.1:0-548 GCF_014824575.4 Sturnira hondurensis
GGGGAAACTTCCCACGCGCCTCCTTCCCGATGGATGGTGGCCTGTCTTCATCCGCCCCAACCAAGGGCGCTCATCATCCAGAACCTCCTTCTGCCTGTTTTCCTGTTTATTTTCATGCCATTAAGTTGGGTGTAATCCTTGCCCTTCTTTCCATCTTTTTTCTTCGTGTCATTCATTTGTTAATGAAACCAGATCACTGGTCTCTTAGAGCTTCCTGTGGTCCCTGCTAATTGCTCCAGGCAAGGAGTTTCCCTGTTGTCCGAATTTCCTGTTAATTAGCAGTGAATCCAAAGGCTTAATCCGATTCGCGTTTCTCTCCAGCTTTTTTCCATCTACAATTGATAGGCGTGTGTCATCAGGTTGTTACTGAACAAGGGTCAGAGGGGGGGCAATCCTTGGCCCACCCAGGGATTCCAAAAACTGCTTCAGAAAACAGAGGCCCCTCCCAAGGACAGTATACTAATATCTATTGGGCTCTTCTGTCCGCCGCCCATTAGAAAGACATCTCTCAATGCCAGAGATTTGTGAAAAGGAAACAAAATATTTAT
>NW_028081116.1:0-2804 GCF_014824575.4 Sturnira hondurensis
TGTTCCTCTAATTTGTGGCTAAAATCAACCAATTCTGTGAGCATCCTGATGATCAGTGTTTTGAACTGTGCATCCGAAAGGTTGGCTATTTCTTGGTCGCTTAGAATTATAGGCTCTGGGGCTTTGAGCTGTTCTTGAGTCATAATGTTTGGTCTGTTCGCACCCGTTATGTTTGAGGGGCGGAGCCTTAGGTGTTCACCAGGGCCGGGTGACCCAAGTCGATGGGTTGTGACGCTGTATGTGGGGGCGGGGTCAGAGAGGGGGAAAAAATGGTGCTTTGCTCCTCTCCGTGCTCTCTCTCAGATTTCTGTCCCCTCTGCGGCTTTCCACAAGCAAATTGGGCCCTTCTGGTGCTGGTTCCCAGGTGTGTGGGCCCGTGTACTCTCCAGGACCCTGTGGGTCTCTCCAATGAACTCTCTGTGAGCCTAGGAGCCTCTCCCGGCCCCTCAACCCTGAGAAAGTCTTTCCAGTTGGTGCTTTCAGGCTCTAATTCCCGTCGCTGGGGCCCTAGCCTGAGTGGTCTGTCTCACTGTTCACTCCTTCGCTTGGTTTATCTGCATGCGAATGTGTGACTGCAGTCAGCCAGCCGCCTTGCGCCCTCACTGGGTCCGCCTGTCCCTGCTCCATGCCTGGGATCCACCAACCGCCTCCACCTCTGCTCCTGGGTCCGTTGGACCTAACGATCTTTCCAGCCCTACCCGCTCCGCTGCTGAGTCCACCCCTCTTACCCGTCTGGCTGAGTGGTTCGTTGCTGTCGGACTTCTGTATAGTTCAATTTTCACTGTTTTGGCTGCGTTTTTGTTTCTAAAACTTCACTGTCTTTAAATTTAGTTGTGAGGGGCCACGGTATTTCCACCTACGCCTCCATATTGGCTGGAAGTCCCCATATTATTATTATAGTATAGAAATTATTAGCCCTGGCTTGAGTGGCTCAGTGGATTGAGTCCCGGCATGCAAAGCTGGGGCTTGCTGGTTCTATTCCCAGTCAGGGCACATGCCTGGGTTGCTGGCCAGGTCAGGTCCCTAGTGGGGGGCATGCCAGAATCAACCATACATTGATGTTTCCCTCCCTCTCTCTCTCCCCCTCCCTCCCCCTCTCTCTAGAAAGTAAAATCTTAAAAAAAATAAATTATTAGTACAGAAAATAGTATTAGTACTGTTATTACTGGTGCAATTTTTCAGAAAACTGAGTCTTAGAGAGGTTAAGCAAAGTCACCTAAGGTTACAGAGTTAGCAGTGGAGCTAGCTGAATTCACTCAGCTGCTAACCATCAAGCAATACTCATTCTCTGCACCCCCAGTGGCCCCCCAGGGCAGGGGATGAGTGTGGGAGGAAGGCAGAGGGGAATGTGAGCTGGAGCAATGAGAATATCACAGTGACAGAATGAGAAGGAACTCGGGTATTTTCTAGTGACTTAGGTCCAACAGAAAAATGGAATTAACCTAGGAAGTATTCCCACATCCTGTGGCCTGAAGAAAAGAAAGAAAAGTTAGAAACAAGTTGGAACAATGTTGCATTTAAGCTAAGCTCGAGGAACAGGTATCAAAGTCTAGATTTTACACTAAGCTATTTATTTTGCTTTTGACAGTGATGTTGAATTATATTACGTTATGGTTACCTTTATGGTTACTTTATTGCTCGATGAATAAGTCCAGCTCTCCGTCCCAGAGGTCAAGGAGCATGGACAGAGCACAGGCTGGGATCTGCTTTGGGCACAATGCCTGGGGCAGAAGTAATACGGGAGGGGAGGGGCCCTGTCCAAGTGAGGCTGTGGGGAAGCCCAGAGCTGGCCTGGAAGAATTGGGCTGGATAAAGTTGGATCCACAGTGGAAGCAGAGTGGTACGTGTGCATCTTCCAGTAGAGATCACTGGAGTTCACATTGAGAAGAGTTGACCAAGAGTTCAGCTGCAAGTACGACTAGGGGCATGACTGCACTCAGGGTGTTAATGGGAACTTACGCAACAGTTCCCAAACTCAACACAGCTGCACCACCTCTTCAGAGCAGAGCAGAGCAGAGAGAGCTATAGGACATGTTTCAGTCCTCTCCCCCTCAGGCGAATGAGTCACCTCCCTCCACCAGAGGAGTGAAATGCTCTGTCCGTATCTCTCCTAGGTCCACACCTCTGGGTGGAATCTTCTGCAGCCCTAGATGGAGTGGGTAGGAGACAAAGGGGGCGGGGACAGAAGTCGACTGAGACAGAGTCAGAGCAGAGGGGCAGGGGAGGGGGGGGGGTGCTTCCAGCAGAAGGGCTGGTGACCCAGACTTGCCCTTGGAGCCAGCTTTGCCCCTCCTTTGGAGGGGCTGGAGATTATGCTGGAGAGATCAGGGCTCCCGAGTGGAAGGGGGATTGGGATCCATAGATGAGAGAGGTAAGGTTAGAAGTTTGGGGCAGATGGGGTAGCATTTGTTTTGGTAAAGAGATTTCAGAATTTGCTGGGAACAGAAAAGACTTGCCGGAGCCCTGTGGGTCTGAGAAGTAGTTTGTGGGTGTTTGTGAGGTTGTTTCTTACAGTCAGGATTCATGTTCCTCCCCTGGGGGCTGGTTCTAGACCATTCAAAAGAGTCAAAGAAACAGTGTTAGAGCTGGTCCCCTTCCCTGCCCTTTCCTGCTCCCACCTGCTGTGGTGTAGCCCTAGGGGGCCTCCGGGCATCCAGGGTGGGCCAGCAGAGGGGAGCCCTTTCTGGACATTCCTGTTAGCTTTAAAATAAACTTTCAAGCCATTGAGAAAGGTCTTCCCCGAGCCCTTTGGAGAGAGGAAAATCAATCAAAAAGTAAAGAGAAAAATGAACTAAACACTTATA
>NW_028081117.1:0-781 GCF_014824575.4 Sturnira hondurensis
CAAAAATTCAAAAAATGAGGAGAGGCTTAGGAACCTGCAGGACATCTTTAAATGTTCCAACATCCGAATTATAGGGGTACCAGAAGGGGAAGAGGAATAGCTATGAATGGAAAACTTATTTGAACAAATAATAAAGGAGAACTTCCCCAAGCTGGCAAAGGAAATAGACTTCCAGGAGGTCCAGGAAGCCCAGAGAGTCCCAAAGAAGGTGGACCCAAGGAAGAACACACCAAGGCACATCATAATTACATTAGCCAAGAGAGAATTCTAGAAGCAGCAAGAGATAAGGGGACAGTCACCTACAGAGGAGTTCCCATCAGACTGTCAGCTGATTTCTCAAAAGAGACCTTATAGGCAAGAAAGGGCTGGAAAGAAGTATTCCAAGTCATGAAAGGCAAGAACCTAGATCCAAGATTGCTTTATCCAGCAAAGGTTTCATTCAGAATGGAAGGGCAGATAAAGTGCTTCTCAGATAAGGTCAAGTTAGAGGAGTTCATCATCACCAAGCCCTTACTATAGGAAATATTAAAGGGACTTATCTAAGAAAAAGAAGATAAAAAATATGAACAGTGAAAGGACAGCAAACTCACAGTTATTAACAGCCACGCCTAAAACAAAAGCAAACTAAGGGGACACCTAAAACAGGAGTGGAGTCACAGAAATGGAGATCACATAGAAGGTTAGTAACAGGGGAGTGGGAGGAGGAGAAGGGGGAGAAGGTACAGAAACTAAGTAGCATAAACTGTGGGGAGGAAATAGGGGGAGGGCAAGAGTAGTGTGG
>NW_028081118.1:0-550 GCF_014824575.4 Sturnira hondurensis
CATACCTTTAATTCTCACGCGCAAATGAGAATTTTATTAAATTCCCACTTTTAAATGGAATACTTGGTTTTAAACCAAGGTCACTAATTCATCAGGGCGACTCATGCGATTTCCATTTTATCCTAGATGGTCTCCGTCTCCTCCAGAGGGTGTTTTACCTGAGGACATGCAGAAACTCCCTCGGTCATTACCTGCTGTGCGCAATAGTGCGGAGCGCCCAAGTACTGAATAGGAGGTGGTCTCTTCATCTCCAGGATCACGGAATGAGGGGGTACCTATCCTAGAGCTGCTCCCTCACCCTGGAATCCCACAACATCCTGACAGCAAGGGGGGTACGTTACCATGAAGAATATCCCTGAGATAGAGACCAGGAGGCGGCTGACTTTGTCTGAAGAAGGCTGATGGGGCTCAGGTTTCCCACTGATGGGGTTCACTCTCTCCATCTTGTAGTACTTCGCTTCGAACTGGGGGCGGAGCGTTTCCTAGGAAAGAAACTTCAGGTTACTAATACTAAAAAAAGGGGGGGGGGATGTAAATTATCTAAGAATTG